>NC_056726.1:1223760402-1223792902 GCF_019279795.1 Protopterus annectens | reverse complement strand
GGGATGTTGTCTGTCTGAGAATGATTCCCTCTTGTCCACATGGATGAAGTGAAACACTTGTCAAAGGGAGAAAACACTTGTCAAAGGGAGAAAATGGCACAAGCATGTAAGTAGACGGCCAAATACAGCCAGTAGTGTGCAGGGTGGCAGATGTTAAAAATAACCTATTTTTTCTTCTTTTTGTATATGCCACTACCTCCCTTTTCATTTAAGTCTGCATCAGTCCATTTTCTGGCCATTCACAGTTCATGTGAGGTGGCCTGTGTCCCAAGTGCCCTTTCCTAGAGAGCGAGGTCTTTATGGGTCACGCTCAAAAAAAAAATGTCTGCATCTCTAATCTTGAGTTTCCATCCTCCAGTGAGAGCAGAAGAGAGCTAGCCACATTTTTTTTCTTAGTCCACTGCTTGTCCTCTCCCCCTTTATCTTCTTAGCCTGGTAGACTTCCAGAGTGAAGTTACCTGGGAAAAGACAAGCAGTAGGAAGGATGACAAAAGCAAATGTGGTGGGGGGGGTAGCTGTTAAAGCAGCAGACAGAAGGTTAAGAGATGGAAATTATAATGAAGAAACAAAATGGGATGAATAGGACCAAGGATTGGTAGACTGATTTTGCAATGCAAGGAGTCTGGGTAGGAAGAAGTGATATAGGAAGAGAAGGTGGACATTACAGGTATGACAGAAACCTGGACCACTGGCAAGAAGGGGCTGAGATACAGAGATGTTTGATTTAAGTTGTTCAGGAATAACAAAGATTAGAGAAATATGGAGTAGAAATCTTCATAAAAGAAACCTCAGATAGATCAGAGAGGAAAATGAACCCTAAAACCAGGAATAGGGAGTGGCACACACAGGTTTAGAAGTTAGGTTTGAGTGGCCTATCATTTAAGATGGTTGAAGAATGATGTGAGAAGTGGCGGCTTGCTATCATATATTATCCTTCATATGCCACAGAAGAGGAGGGTGAGAAACTGGAGGAGAGAATAAAGGTGTGGGGTAGGAGAAAAGTAAAATTTTCATAGGGAGTACGAAATTGTCAGAAGCAGACTGGTAGAGTCTGAGCTCCAGGATGGGGTTGGGGGGTGGGAGACAGGAATTCATTTAGGTTTTGAGTTTTGGACCATGAGAGGATCGGCCAACTTATTATGCAGGAATGCATCAAAAAGGATAGAATTATTTTATGTGGTTCTAACTGGTGGAGAGTAGAATCACTGGCATCCAAGTTAAGGCACTGTTAGCTGGTAGTGAACATGCCCATTATGTGGTGGTGAGTAGAGGGAAGGGTAAAAATAAAAAGAGAAAACAGTGATATTGGATTTTGGAAGAGCGGATTATGCTTTGCTGGGGAAGGTGGTTAAGGCATGTTAGGAGACTGGGAGTAAATTAAGGGAGTAAGCAAGCTATGATTGAGGGTCTAGGGTGGAATACTCAGGGTTGTGGAGTAAGGAAGAGGCTAAAGGAATAGGGCCAATGTGACTGCATAGGTGTGTGATGCCAGCAATTAGGACACAAGCTAGGTCAGCAGTAGGTAGAATGGGGGAGGGTAGAGGTGCTGTATAAGGAGACTAGCAAAGGCTAAAGCTGAAGGGAGATTAGCTGTAGAGCTGGAACAAGGTCTTATTTGGGTACATAGCAGAAAGAAGGACAGAACTGGCCAGGCTGAGTACAAGTATGAGGGAGGCCACAAAAAACTGGGAAAAAGCAATGGTACTAGAGTAGAGAAGGATGAGATTCAGAGAGCACTAGCTGCTTTTAGGCAGGCTAAATCACAAGGATCAGAAGTGTTGCCTCCCAGAGTCCCCAATAAGTCTGGCCAGTGAGTTATCAGGCTCTCCTTTATGCAAATCATCATGCGATTAGTGGCTGTTGTAGAAGTGGCAGAGGACTGAGGGATGGCAATAACAGAACAAATCTTGTTAGCTTAATAATAGTGGTAGGGAAGGTCATTGAAAAAAAATCGTGAGAGGGAGGCTGGTAAAATTTTAGTATAACCAGATACATGTTTTTTTATGTGACAAGTGTACAAATAGATGTATTGTTATCTACATGGCTTCTAGCAAGGACGTCTGACTCTGTCCCACCCAGGAGACTAAGAGGAAGACCAGAGGAATTGGGGCAGTACCAAGACTGAGGAACTGAACAGAGATGCTTAGTTGAATGCTGGGACACAGTGTTGTGGCAAGAGGGATAATGTCATGAAATAGGGACGTGACTTAGTGTATTACCACATGGATTTGTTTTGGGTCCAGTATTCTTCAGAACATTTGTTTTGGACACACCTGAGAAAATAAGTTTGTAGGTAGGTACTAGACAGTCACTCTGCATACCACATGCCTAGCCGGTAACTAGTCCGTGATCAAAGGTGTGACTCAAACCCTGTACTTTGTTTCTGTGAGGTAAACACCTTAAGTACTTTGTTTCTGTGAGGTAAACACCTTAACCGTTATGCCAGCCCTCCACTCCTTAAAGAATGGGATCAACCTCTTTGCTGATATCAGAAAGGTGGGTGTAGCAGTGATGAATATGGGGAGTCGAGAGAAGGATTTGTAAAGGGGGAGTCAAGAGAAGGATTTGTAAAGACTGAGGAAAGTGGGAAGAACAGTGCTGCATTGGAGGGTGAATGCAAACAAGTGCAGAGTACTGCATTTTGGCCTCGAGCCCTAATTTGGAATATCAGCTTGGAGGAGTGGAATTCATGGCAATAGGCAGGAAAACGTTTGGTGGTACCATACCTTTCAGCCGTCCAGATTTTTGCTTCATACCCCCCCCCCCCATAAAGTTAGTGGTTTTCTGACAAATCCCTCAGGATTGAAGTCGCTAAATAATGACACACATTTGAGTTTCAGACTTTACAGCTTTCAGAAAATGCATGTCAACACAAACCCTGTTATTCTGTCAACTTTAAGTTTATAAGAGCAATATTTAAAATATGTCCGTATATTTGGGACTTTGTCACCTCATTATTTTAGACTTTGTCCAGATTTCATGCAGTGAGAGGTATATGGGGTATGTCACATCCAGATTGGACCTGCTATAGGATCAGTGGTTGCAGAGTGAGGCAATGGCAGCCGCTTGCAGAATGTTGGTAGCCTCACTGGGTTGGCGGGGGGGGTGAGTTCTAGAAGCAAAGACGTAATGTTTCCACTCTACAGGACCTTGATCAGACCACACTTTGAGAACTGTATGCAGTTCTGGAGACTGTAAAAGGAAAAGGATATCAGAGTGGAAGAAGGAATTAAGAGGAAAGCTTCCATACAGTATAGTGGATGGTGGATAAGAAGTAAAGCTTCCATACAGTATTGTGGATGGTGGATAAGAAGTATGACCAGAGACTAGTGGAGCTAGAAGTCTTCTTACTTTAAAGTAGAGGAGAATGGGGGCATGATAACTGTTTGCACAGGGTCATGTCAAGGAGTTGCAAAGGGATCGTTCTGAACAAGAAAGACTGGGGAGAAGGGAGGAGAGACTGGAAGCAGATTACAGAGATATAGCTACTTCTTGTACCTCTTAAACTAGCTCTTCATAGACAAGGTTGTGAACTTGTACAATCAGAATGGATGGTGGAGGGGGAATCCTCAGGCATTCAAGGGATAGGAGGAAAATGCGTTGCGGGAGAGTAGAAATAGAAGGGCTGGATACCTGTCATCGTCTTTTGCCATGAAACAATGCCATATAATGAGGGTATGTAGCTTTAGATATACTAATGGTGTAGCTCCAAGAAGGTTATCTATAAAACAAAGTAGGCTGCTACCCTATTTTCAGTGCCTGTGTTGTGTGTGAAGCACCCTGACAAATGCCAGTGTCACATGATTTCAGACGTGAAGAAATGGATTTCTAGAATTGAAGAACTGTGTTTATTTTCAAGGGTTTATCTGTATAAAAGTACAGAAGTTAATTTGCAGTTAGTTAAAAGGTGCAGACGTATCCCCCCCAGGAACTGCTTTTCTTCAAGTCAATTTCACAGAAAACTGTAGGCTTTGAGCCAGAAGTTTACTGTATTTTTCAATGCGAGAAGGGTGCAAGGTGAAATGAAGGCAATTGATGTTTGTTCCTGTGCTGAATAATCAAGCTAAGGACTGTGAATTTGGTGAGTTGTGTGATTCATTCCACTGTAATCCTTCGCCACTGGATCCCCATTGCTAAAGCTGCTGCTGCCTATGCCTCTGACTTTCCCTCTTTTTTAAACAGTTTCATTAGTAAAGCACCTGTCCGCACCAAATGTAATGAGAAATTTAAAAATAAACCATATGACAGAATAACTGTGTAAGTAAATTATGTAACGAGAAATAAATTGTTTGATGCTTATGAAGTCTTCTACCTGCTTTCAGAGCACATTTGGACTAGTACAGAATTCACGGGAACTATTAGGAAGCTCAATGCAGAACATGAACTTAAAACTGGCACTAAAACCAAAAATAACTAAGTCTCTTTAACTATGTTAGGAAGTTAAGAATGAACACCTGACTGTTCGGAGCTAGTGCACAATAACATTGTGCACACTGATAATTTACACACTGACTCAAGGGAAATAGTTAATATCCTAGCTGACAGACCTACTGCAGGTTTTACTACAGCCATAGTTTTATAGCCATTCCAGAGATTTCACAGTCTCAGCCACCCTCTTTAATTACTGTAGAACAAGTTCTTTCAAAAGCTTGGAACACCTCATCCATGGACCCTGATAGTATACCAAATTGTCTGATTATCAGTGCCAGAATGTGGTGTCCCTGAACCCCTACTTGCTTAATCTGTCTGTCCACCAGCTACATTCCTGAACCCTAGAAAATGGCCATTGTAATGCTTTTATACAAGTGTGGCCTAACTAGGGATCCAGGCAACTATAGACCTATTAGTCTTGTTAGTCTTACTAGTCTTGTGTGTTAAATTATGACGCATAATGTCTTAGATCTCATTAGTTTGGACATTGAAAATCTGTTCAACCTTGGACCCTCATCAGTTCGGCTTTGTCAAAGGAAGGCCCTGCCTCATTAACCTCATGAATTTCTTTGAAAAGGTAACCAAAGCAGTGTATAGCAGTATGTATAGTATATCAAGACCTGACCAAGTTCTTTCATACTGTAGGCTGACTTTAAGTCTTGATAAAAATCCTTACGTTATAAGTTGAGTAGCTAACTGTCTGTCTTACAGAATCATAGATTCATAGATTGTCATTAGATTAATAACCCAGGGGTCTTTCTAAGCCTAGCCACGTTTCTCCAAAAGAATAATTATGTCCTGTATCTATATATGACACTGAGGGCCAGGCATTTATAAGCAACCTCTGTCTATAAGGATTATGGGTGACAGGCCTGGTGTAGATTTCCTTTTCCCCATCCACTAGTCTAGGTTGATCTTAAGTTAGGCAATAGACAAATTCAGCTTCGCATGGATGGGAAGCCTGTTCCATAGGAGGGCCAGTCATAAATTATCAGCATGGGAATCAAACCCATATTTATATGGAGAGCACTTACCACATATAATTGATTATCCCAATTTGAAAATTGTCACAATTTGGACTGTTACCATGCAGTTAGAGCAGCAGGTGCCACTTCTGAGAATTGTTCCATGGGGGGGTTAGCATTGGGCCCTTTTCTATTTGGCATCTTTTTTTCAGATCTTCAGGCTCAACACTCCTGACCTGTCGTTATCCAAGTTTGCAGACTACTGTAAATTGGGTGTTCTTATTTGATCTTCCACTTACTCACAGTTACACCAACATGGGTTTGACTATGTTTGCAGTTGCTACAAAGACAATAGTCTGAAGTTAAATGTGAAAAAAATGTAGCCTATTTCAATTTGATCATTGCTCCTAAGCTGAGGGACCACTATTAAGACCCTTCATTAAGAGTTTGAGAGAGAAGACATTCTCATAAAACAGCACCAGCACCTTTAAACCACTTACCTGAACTATTATAACATCTGGGCAATGATTGCAAAAACTTGTGTTTTCATACAGATAGGTAGAGCATCATGTATGCTGCAGTATACAAGGCATGTGTACACAGATGTTAGGACTTTCTGTATTGTAAAATTATGTAATGTATATCACGTTACCAGTTAAAGTTGTTACTGGACATTCATTGTTACACTGAAACAACTTTTATTCACAGTTGATCGATATACCAAGTCTCAAGTGCATTCCTTATTCATGGACCATTGTTGTATACTAGTGACCAAGTGTTTAAGAATTAAAAGAAAACCAAACATCTGAAGTAGGGAGTTGATTTGTCTGCAACCTGTGGGTCTTGGATCCGATATCGGATCCGAGCCGGCAACTTGTTCCTCCCTTCACCCATAATGCCCTGCTAACCCTCCATGACCTCAGATCTAGTTTGCCGCGCTTGTGGATAGCTGGATCCCCTTGAGCTCAGCAAGTGAATTGTCAGATAAGTTTATTTTTTCTGTCAAACTTTCCTTTTTTCTTTCAAATTTTAATGTTTAGTGTTAGGTACTCCTTTAGTATAAAAATATATTTCTTTAATTAGTTCCCTCCCTTCGTTTGGTCTTTAGTGAGTGTGTGTGTGTGTTGTGTTTTTGGGGCCTGTGTGTTTGTGTAGTTCTACCTTTTACTTTTAAGTATGGCTGAGGCCCCAAAAGCCATTTTCTCGAAATGTACCAAGTGTGGCCATAAGCTCTCCCCGGCTGATGGCCACACTCGGTGCATTCGGTGCCTTGGGGTTGAACACCTCTCCTCAGGCTGTACCATTTGTGCAGCGTTCAACCCCAGGGCACTGAAAGAGCGGAGGTTGAAGCTGGTCTTGGTGGGACTTTTACCCCTGGACTCAGCTCCGGCCTCCGCTGCTCCTGCTGCTCCCGTGGCTCCACCACAGCCTGTGGTTGCTGGCCAGGAGGGAGAAACGGAGGGAGAAGCACCACAAGCGGCGGGCCGAGACCTCCGTTTCGGCCCTGCCAGCTAAGCGGGCTTCTCCCTCCACTGCTCCTAGGTCTCCTCCTCCTTGGCTCCGATCTCTTTGTTTCTCCCCGGGGCCCGAGGAGGAGGAGGCCCGATCTCCATCGAGGTCATCGAAGCGGCATTCCAGGCCTGTCTCGGTGACCTCTTCGAGATCTACCTTTAGTTTATCCGATGCAGACTTGGACCGGATGATGCGAAGGTTCATCCAGGTCCAGCTGCAGATGGGAGTGCTCTTGCCTCCCCCCCCCCCTTCGGGGTGGAGCTCGACACCTTTTTTCCACCCTATTGCTGCTTCTCCGACCCGCTATCCGGGTTCGGAGCCGAGCAGCGTTGGAGCCGGGGGTGGGTCGGCGCCGACAGTACTCGGTACTTTGGATCCGACCCTGCCCTCGAGCCTGTCTGATCCAACCTCTCGGAGCCGTGGCCCGAGATTTGGATCCGAGGGATTGAGTGTGCCTTCGGCTCCGTCCAGGTCAGAGCGCACTGGTCCTTCGGATCCGATGGTCTCGGCGCCAGCTCTGATCCCTTCATCGGATCCGAGTGGGAGCCAACTTTCGGATCCAAGAGAGAGAGTGGTTCTCCCTCGGCCTTTGATGTTGTGGAGAGGGCTCTGTTGAGTGCATCCGGACCCCCGGTCCTTGTTTCGGCTCCTCCCTGCACTCCCTCTCTGCTGGGCCAGGCTTCCATCACCCGGCCAAAGGGACAGCCTGCTTCAGTGTCACAGATGGTTCCATTGGAACAAGATTCCTCGGACAGCCCCCCCAGAGGAAGTGCCCCGCAAGCATAAGTGCAAGAGGAGGCACGTGGACTCCCCTGAGTCCTTAACCGAGGACACGGACTTGGAAGAAGGGGAAGGCTCCTCAAGATCGCCCCCTGAGGATGTCACCTTTGCAGACATCATGGAGATGCTGAGGATCAGAGGTGGGTGGTCTGCCCCCAAGTCTTCCTCCGACGAGTCCGTGTTTCTGGAGGCATTCGAAGCAGGCCCGTCTACCTCTTGGGTGTCCCCTCCGGCCGACCCCCTGGTGGACCTCATCACCACCAGGGCATGGAAGGATCCGGACACTGTGGAGCCAATACCAAAACGCCCGGACAAAATACTTAGCCCCCCCCCTCAGACCGATCACACTGGAATAAGGGCCCCCCAGTAGATGCCATGTTGATGGCGGCAGCCACGAAGAGGGAATTGGCTTAGGAGAGCCCCTCAGTCCATCCACCGAGCAAGGAGTCCCACTCGATGGACCGCTTAAGGAAGCGAGTTTTTAGTTCAGCGACCTTCTCGGTAAGGTCTCTGAACTATATGGCACATGTCATCAGGATGCAGCGGGATCTTATCAAAGAATACGCTGCCTCGCCCCCTGAGTCCATGTCGGCGGATGACAAGCAATTGTACTCCACCCGAATGGCCACTCTGAGATCAATTTCTAATACCTCTATGCGGCTATTGTCCCACGCCACAGAGGGAGCCGCTAGGGCTAGTGGAGCAGGCCTAGTCATGGAGACATCAGGCCTGGCTCTCTCATTGTGACTTTGCGGAGCCTTTTAAAGCGTCCTTTGCAAACGCCCCCTTCGATGGTTCTGCCCTGTTTGGCAAACCGGTTCACGAGACACTTGTCCAGAGCGAAAAGGACGGGAAGACGTTGTCTGCCGTCGGAGTCCACTTCTCTGCTCCCCAGCGGTCCTTCTCGAAGAACCAAAAGGGTCAGAAGAAGATGTGGTTCCAGAAATTGCAGCATTCCCAACCCGCTCCGGACAACCAGTCCTACCGTGGCAGAGGAGGACAGGGAGGACGCCGCCCCAGGGGCAGAGGGGCTCCGAGAAACTTTGAGTCCAGAGAACCTTTCTCTGAGCAGCCCGCGCAGCAGCCCTGAAGGGTTGCCTGGCTGCTCCACTCTGGAGGCAGTCGGGGGGCACTTCTCGGAGCACCTAGCGGCATGGGAGTCCATCACTACAGACCGCTGGGTGCTTTGCATTATATCCAGAGGGTACAAAATACATTTACTCCATGTCCCCAAACTCAAAAACCTCCCCGATGTACCACCCGATCAGAGGGAGGCCGCAGCTGCAGAAATTCAGCAGCTGCTAAGAAAAAGAGCCATCCAGCCCGTCCCCCAAGACCAGCTCGGATTAGGGTTCTACTCCAGGTTCTTTTTGGTGCCAAAAAAGACTGGGGACTTGAGACCGATTCTAGACCTTTCCCGCTTGAACCTGTCCGTAACCAAGGAAAAATTCCGAATGGTCACTCTTCAATCTATTCTTCCCCTTTCAAGGGAAAACCATTGGATGTGCTCTATAGACCTCAAGGATGCGTACTACCACATTCTAATGGACAGACGATCCAGGAGGTTCCTCCGCTTCCGGCTGGGATCCAGTCACTATCAGTTCAGGGTCCTTCCCTTTGGCCTCACCACAGCCCCCAGGGTGTTCACCAAGGTATTAGCAGTGATTGCGGCCCACCTGAGACTCCAGGGAATACAGGTCTTTCCGTACCTGGATGACTGGCTCCTGACAGCCTCAACAAGGCATCTACTTTGCTCAGCCAGAGACTTCTTTCTCCGCCTAGCCCCACAATTAGGCATTACCATCAATGTCGACAAATCTCTTCTGGCCCCAACACAAGTCATAGAATTCATAGGTGCCAGAATAAACACCAGAGAGCTACGAGCCTTCCTAACCTCCGAGAGAATCCGGAATTTGCAACTCCATGTGCGGGCCATCCTCCAATCAGAGACTTCTCCAGCGGAATTGGTCTTGAGGGCACTAGGCTCCATGGTGGCAGCGATTACGCTTCTTCCATGCGCCCGTCTGAACATGCGGGTACTGCAATGGACACTTCTAGTGCAATGGTCCTTTCTATCCCTTCCTCTTCACCCCATTGCTATCAGCAAGGTTTGCAGGAGGGCTCTATTATGGTGGCTCCAAGCCTTGGACCTCCATACGGGCCGTCCCTTCTGCACCTCTCCCCCTCTCGCCACGGTGACCACGGACGCCTCCCGCCTCGGGTGGGGGGGCATTATTCAGGCAGGACAGTCCAAGGCACGTGGAACAACACAGAGACCTCCCTGCATATCAACGTTCTGGAGATGAGAGCGGTGCTGTTCGCGTTGCAAGCACTTCAGGATCTCCTCCCCATAGGAACGATTGCGATTCAGTCGGACAACATGTCGGTTGTCTGGTACATCAACAAACAGGGGGGAACCAGATCTTACCCCCTATGCCGCGAGGCCATGAGAGTATGGGAATGGGCGATCTCCACCAACCGCTTTCTCATTGCAACGCACATTCCGGGATGGACCAACATCCTAGCGGACAAGCTCAGTCGCACCTTTCTTACCCCATACGAGTGGTCTCTCAATCCACTAGTAGCGAAGCAGATATTCACAAAATGGGGGCAACCCTGCTGCGATCTTTTTGCGTCTCCATCAAACACCAAATGTGACAATTTCTTCGCTCTAATCCCCTTTCCAGGGGAAACTCCAAGAGACGCTCTGGTGCATGCTTGGCCACCCGGTCTACTTTATGCCTATCCTCCGCGGGAGCAGGATGATCCTCATTGCCCCATTCTGGCCTCGGCAAATTTGGTTCCCTTACCTGTGGTCTCACCTTGTGAATCCTCCTTGGATTCTAGATCCCACTCAGGATCTCATCTCCCATCCGTCGAACTTACCGACCCCAAACCTGGGCAATCTCAAACTAACAGCTTGGTTGCTGCAGTTCCACTCCTAGTTAGGACTCCCGGTATCTCTTCACCAGTCAAAGCCATCCTTGTGGCAGCACATAAGCCTTCCACCAGGAAAGTGTACCTCAGTAAATGGAAACGTTTTTCCATCTGGGCGGAGCATCATGATCTAGATCCCTTTACGGCTCCTCTTCCGTCTATATTAGACTTCCTAACCGAACTCTTTCAGGAAGGCGCTAGTTGTTCAACTGTCAAAGTGCAATTGGCAGCCATATCACATTACCATGTGGGACATGATACAGGGTCTTTGATGTCGGCCAAGTTGTGTAAAACCTTTCTCAAGGGCACCTTCTTACTTAGACCCCCTATAAAGGAAGCCGTGCCACCATGGGATCTTGCATTAGTTCTTCAAGCCTTGACTGCTCCACCTTTTGAACCCGCTGCTTCAGTAGATCTCAAATTCCTGTCTTGGAAAACAGCATTCCTTGTAGCCATCACTTCAGCAAAGAGAGTTTCGGAGCTTCAAGCTCTTTCTGTGAAGCCTTCTTTGATCTTTCACCCAGACAGAGTGTACCTCAAGATCAATCCCTCTTTTCTCCCCAAGATAGCATCAGAAACCAACATAAATCAATCCATAAATTTACTGGTTTTCTTCCCTAAATATCAGAATAAGGGAGAGTACAAGCTGCATTCATTAGATGTTCATAGGCAGCTTCGTTTTTATACTCATAGAACAGCTGGCCATAGGCAATCCGACCAGCTGTTCTTTTCCTTTGCCAAATTTAATTTGGGGAAAGCAATTTCAAAAGTATCTTTATCACGCTGGATTTCTCAATGTATCCTATTGGCGTATCAAGTCTCTGGGAGACCCGCACCAGAAGGAGTTCGTGCTCATTCCACCCGCTCCATTTCTACTTCTGCGGCCTTCAAGTCTAGAGTCCCATTGGATGATATTTGTTCAGCAGCCACTTGGGCTTCATCTCATACCTTTATTAACCACTACAGACTGGACGTGATTTCTAGAGGGAGAGCATCCTTTGGCTCTGCGGTGCTTTGCAATATCCTTCCATGATGGCCACCCAAGGTGCAGGTAGCTGGGGACTCTGTCCCACAGGTTGCTGACTCCCTACTTCAGATTTAGAAGTTATGTACTCACCATAACGTTCCATCCGAGTAGGTAGCTTCATTTGTCTGCAACCATCCCCCCCTCCTTCCCCCTGGCCTTCTTCGGATCTATTGGTAGTTGGATACCCATTTTTTTGGGTAAATATTGAGGAGCAAACTCGATCTGAGGTCATGGAGGGTTAGCAGGGCATTATGGGTGAAGGGAGGAGCTAGGAGCTCGGATCCAGTAGTTTGAAACAAGTTGCCGGCTCGGATCCGATATCGGATCCAAGACCCACAGGTTGCAGACAAATGAAGCTACCAACGTTATGGTGAGTACATAACTTCTAAATTTCTTACTTCCCTTGCAGTGTTTACACTCGGTTATTATACGTGACACCATAGTCCAAAACTTGCATTTACCAAATATTTTCTTCATCATGAAGCATGTTTGATGCTGACATCTTTTAACTTGCTAGATACTTCAGGATACCTTTATCTTAAGTTGCTTTCTCATACTCCTTGCATGTTATCTTAACACCTAAACATTTTTTGTAGATAAAATAGCAAAAATAAGAGCTTTCGTACTTGACACAGTACTACTTCAGATCTAATTAAAACACAAACTCCTTTTTTATAGGGTTTAATGATACAGATCATTTGACGTCAATAAGGGTTTAAGAAGAATGTACTCCTTTAACCCTTTCCCTCTAGTTGCTTGTTAAGATTGTCATCCATTTTGTTTCTAAGCATTCTGTCTGTGTTCTTAGATCACCTCCCCTACAACTAACATGATAAATTTCCAACACCATAAATGTAGAACAATGATTATTACCTGCTAAGCTGACATGCTTAGACAAAGTGTTTTTGCTATCTTGCTTACTAATACTGTATAAATGTTCTCTTATCCGATCTCTTAAGCAACGGTTGGTTTTTCCTACATAAAACATTTTACACAGTTCACAAGAAGCTAAATAAACTATATTGCAGGTACCACAATCAGCACAGAAATCAAATTCAAAAATATTGTTTGTCAGGATGTGTAAAAAAAAAAAAAAAAAAATCATCACTGCAAATATATTTACACATATTACAGAGATGACAAGGAAAAGTACCTTTTTTGCTAGTATATGACCTCTTTAAAACCAGATGATGTCAAAGGCTTATAGTAGAGCATTTTTTTTTTTTTATAGTTACGATTTTTAAAAGTAAAACAAGGTTGTGTGCCCAACAGTTCCCTACGTTTCTCATTGGACAGTAAAATTCTCCAATGTTTCTTAATAGTAGGTTCATATAACAATTCCCTGGCTATTTCTTCCCACAATATTTACTTCCCTGGACCCCTGTCTAGCAGGGTGACTGACGTGATCCCTGGGGTAAATTTCCCATCTCCTATCCAATCGTCAAGGTTCCTTTTGAAGAAGGCCAAAGAGGCGCTCTGCTTGACATGTGTGGGCAGTCTATTCCAGAGTCTGGGAAGTCTCTGGGTCAAGAACCTATCCCTCCAGCATGTTTTGTTCATTGTGATGACAAGGTTTAGATCCCTGGAGCGTGTGGCTCTGAGGGATTGGGATTTCTTTAAGTGTAGCATGTCCAACAGCTCTGGGTTTCATATGGCCTTGTATGTTAAGCAGAGATCGCCTCTGAGTAGACAATATGCAACAGTATAGCCGGAGTTTTTCTAGACAGTCGGCATAGGGCATTTGCTTTAGGCCTGTGATTCTTTTAGTGAGGTATTTCTGCGGCCTTTCCAGTTGTTGCAGATGTCTTGGTACATGCCAAATAAGCATTGTATTCTGTAATGGATCTAATTAGGGATGAGTACAGTGGGACAATGACCTCCTTTTTTTTCTGGATGCAAAGCCCTTAGTGATGAGGTGTGCCACATAGAAGGATTTCCTGACTGTTGTAGCGATCTGGTTATCGAAGGTGAGACCACTGTCCACCTGTGTCCCTAAGTCTGTTGTCACACTTTCGGTGTTTAGTGTACTGCCACCTATGTGGTAATTCATGAGTACATGTTTTTTCCCAAAGGGGATAACTATACCTTTCTTGGCATTGAGCTTGAGCCCATGGCGCTGGCACCAAGCATATGTTTCTGTAATGCCCTTTTTGTAGAATATCCACATCATTTGGGGATTCAATAATAGCTCCCAGTTTGCAGTCATCTGCAAACTTTGTTACCCAGAGTCCTTTAATGTTGGCCTGTACTTCAGAGAAGTAGATGCCAAACAAGAGTGGTCCCAGGACTGAACCCTGAGGTACTCCACTTGTCTGGAGCTGGATTTGGAGTCGGATACTTTTACAGTGTGGGTTTGTCAGTAAGCCAGTTGGCAACCCATTGAGTGATGTAGCGATTAATTCCCAGCTTAGTAAGTTTATCTGTGATTCCAGAGCTGGGGAAGGTGTTTAAGGCCTTGGCGAGATCCAGATAGGCTGTGTGGACCACCTTACCCTCGTCCATAGCTCTGGAGACTGATTCGAAGAAGTCAGTCAGGTACAGGAGACAAGATCGGCCCTTCACAAACCCGAACTGGGTGGGGTCCAGTGGTTGAAGGTTGCCAATTTCTTTGTTTATAAGTTCCATGATAATACGTTCCATGGCCTTGCAGATCAGGCTTTTCAGACTGATGGGGCGGTAGTTCCCAGGATCCAAGGTGGATCCCCCCTTGTGGAGTGGGATAACTTGTAGGTGTGCGCCACTCAGTGGGCACGAAGCCTGAGGTGAGGCTATGATTAAACATGACACTTGGGTGAGGTGCCAGTTCATTTTGTAGTTCATGTAGTACACAGCCCGTGATGTCGTCTGGTCCCATGGATGCCGTATTCTTAGCTTTGAAGAGTGAGTGTTTTTTACCTGTGTGGCCGTTGTTACCGGAATTTACCAATCTTTCGGTATTTAGATGGGCCCTTTAGGGGGTGAGAGGGGGTGAAGTTGGCACTGAATCGATCTGCCAGGATATTGGCAATATCCTTGGGATCAGTACATCTAATGCCATTCTGTTGTAGCTCAGAGCAGATCTGAGCATCGCCATTTAGATTCTTGACATAGCTATAGAATGCCTTGTGGTTGTCTTTGGAATCTTTGGCAATTTTATTTTCGTAACTAGCTTTGGAGGATTTTATGAGGGATCTCCGCTTCTTACTGAGGTTGGTAAGTGAGTTTTTTGCATCCTGGGATTTTCCTCTTTTCTGCAACAGTTTCTTCCTTTTGTTGTGAAGTTTGTTTATGGCAGGAGACCACCAAATTGGCTTCCTTTTTTGGAGGAGAGCCTCTTGGTTCTATTTGGGATGGCACGATTCATGCACGAGTGGATGTGCTCATACAGTGCCTTAGTGTTGGATTCGGTAGTCGAACTTTCAGTTCCCGTCTGCATGGGTGTCATGAAGTTTTTCACTTCTGACTTAAGTAGCATGAAGTTGGCTTTGGAGAAGTTTTGTACGGAGGTTTCCTTACTGGTGGGTGGGGGAGGGATGTGGATGTCAAGGGTGATTAACTTATGGTCAGACCTGACCAATGGCGGGGTGACCATAGGTGTAGAGCTTCGATTTCCCATGTTGGTAATGACCAGCTCTAGGATATTGGAGCCCCTGGTGGGACTATGGATTAGCTGATCCAGGGCATTGGAATTTAAGAATTCCAAGAAACGTTGGGCAAAGGTGTTGGTACACGAGTAGTTTTCCCAGTTAATGGCAGGGTAGTTGAAATCACCCAGTATTATGGTGTTTGGTTGTAACTTAATATTTTCCAGTATGTTTAGAAAGGTGTAGTGATCATGTTTGGGATCTGTAGCAAGCTACAGTTTGGATTGCAATCTTACCTAGTGTTAATTGCACCTGGAAAATTTCAGACGCATTGTGTTGGGCAACTAGGCTGTTGGCGTGAATCTCACCTATAGAACTAGTATCATTAGAGTAAGTGACACACATTCTAAGACTTTGTGATGAATTATTGTCCATGTTACGTTCATGACTACCAGTATCATCAAAGTATGGTCTGGTACGTGTGTCCCTAAGAGATGTATAACTTCATTTTGTGCCTCTTAAAAGGGGCTATGAAGTGAGTGAGATATTGCCTAAATTCTCTGCCATTGAATCAAAGGAGGTATACGTATCGTTTTCTCTGGTATGCAACCTGGCTGACCTAAAAAACTGACTTTTTATAACATTGCATTTGGCATATCTAGGGTACATACTCCTAGGGTGTATTAAATTGTTAGACTTACTGGGTTTATTGTACATCTTTGTATCAATGCCTCCAGAAGTTTTTATTACATAAACATCCAGGAAGGAAATTTTGTTCATATGAATATTCATATGTGAAGTGTAAGAACTCTGTGGTGCTATTTAAATAATGTATAAATTCACACAGTGTATCATAGGTGTTCCCCATACAAAGACGCATCATCCACAAAGCTTCCATAGTGTAAAATGTATCTAGAGAAGATATTGTCAGTATTGAATGCATATTGTTATTCCCATTCAGCCATTACCATGCTGGCATAACTATTTGGACATATTGTGCCCATGGCAACATCTGTGCATTGTAGATAGAATTTTTCTGAGAAGACAAATACATTGTGTTCAAGAATAATATCCAAAAGTGTACAAATCAGATTTTGTTGTATGTGGAATGTTGGCTTAAGAATAATCTCACATAGTCTACCCCTATGTTATTAGGAATGCAGGTAAAAAGTGACACCATATCTATTGTTACTAAAAATAACATAAACAGTAAAATGATTAATTGGACCATTCATTTAATCTACCTAAGAAATGTTTGGTATCCTTAAGAAGTCTACTCTAACACTGGATGAAGCGGTCTCTCAACAAACAGAGATAGGCTCAGTGGCCCATCCTTTCCCTGATACTATTGGTCGCATTGGTGGATCAGTGGGGTTTTTATGAATTATGGAAAGACCATATATTTGTGGAATAGTAGGATGTTCTACTAAAAAATATTCATAAAGTTGTCTATTGATAGCACCTTCCATCAGTAAGTTCTCAGTATAGGAGTGTATCTTCCCAATCAATTTTAGTGCTTATGGTTTAGTACATTTTATATAAGTATCACAATCTCCCAGCATGTTTTCCATAATGCAAAGATAATGTACTGAATCTAGAACCACTATTCCCCCTCCTTTGTCAGCTGGTCTGAAACAAATGTCATCACGTACAATCATCTCAAATAAAGCAGAAAACTCTGAGCTTGTGAAATTTTTAAAACCAAAATACTTTCTGGTACTAAAATACTTATAAATACCATCCTCACAAAGATTAAAGAAAACTTCCACTAAAGGTGGATTAGCAGATGTGTAAACAGTAGGTTTTTTTTTTTTAAAACAAAACCATTGAAGGAGCACTTCCAAACTGTAATCTCTGATAGATTTTGTGTGAACAATATTAAGTCATTAAGAAAGTCTGTTAAAGCACACCATCCTGCTGGTATAAAGTTTAACCCATAGTTCAGTACATGTAGTTGTTCTGGGCTTAAAACAGCTTGTGAAAGATTGAACACTACGTTCTCCATATTTTGCTGTGTACTGCTGGTTCTGTCTCTGACATCTCCTCTCCCTGTCGTCTTTTTTCCTTAAAACACGATTCCGACTCATGGAACGCCCTCCTTCCTTGGGTTTTAGCAACTCTGGTCGATTGAGTTGCAAAAAAGGAGCCCCTGCAGTCATTGGTGTACCAGTACTATTCACAGTAGCATTCGTTTGTGAGTTATTCACTTCTAATAACGTAGATACGCCGGTGGAGGACAAGGGCTCACTAGTAGCATGTACCGGGAATTATCGCTCAATTAGCCTGATATGCAAAGATATGGAATGCATCATCATGGACCTAATAAACAAGGATGTAGGGAATCTCCAAACTCTGAATCCTACACAGTTTAGTTTTGTGAAAGGTAGATCATGTCTGCTCACCTTGGTCGACTTCTTTGAGTCAGTCACCAGAGCTGTGCATGAAGGCAAGATGGTTCATACAGCCTACCTTGATCTGGCCAAGTCCTTTGATGCCATCCCCACTCAGGAGTCATAGAAAAACTCACTAAACTAGGCATCAACCCCTATATCACTAGGTGGGTTCCAAACTGGCTCACAGATAAAACCCACAGTGTGAAAGTAGCTGACTCCAAGTCAGACTGCCGACCAGTCAAGAGTGAAGTCCCACAGGGTTTGATCCTGGGTCCTCTCATGTTTGGTATCTACTTCTCTGAAGTCCAGGCCAACACAAAGTGACTCTGGCTGACAAAGTTCGCAGACGATTGCAAGTTGGGAGCTATTATTAACTCCTCAAGTGATGTTGACATCCTACAGAAAGACCTCAATGGCACAAATGACTGCTGTCAGAACCATGGCCTTAAGCTCAGTGCCAAAAAAAATGTGTCGTCATCCCCTTTGGGAAAAACCCGGTTCCCTTAAATTACCACATTGATGCTAGTTCACAGAAGGCATTGTAAGAGGTCTGGGAACATGTTAACAGCAACCTGTCTTTTGACCGCCACTTTGCCACTGTGGTCAGAAAGTCCTTCTGTGTGGCACATCTCATTACTAACAGTTTTGCATCCAGGAAGAAAGAGGTCATTGTCTCCCTCTACTCTTCCCCCATAAGGCCAATCATCGAGTACAATGCCCCATTTGGCATGTACCTCACTAGACACCTGCAACAACTGGAGAGGCTGCAAAAGTACCTCACAAAGAGGATCCCAGGCCTTAAACACTTGTCCTATATGGACAGACTCAAAAAACTCCATTCTCTGTCTCATATCGCCTACTTAGGGACAATCTCTGCTTGACTTACAAAGCCATGTCTGACCCAGCTCTGTTAGAAATGCTACATATAAAGAAATCCCAGTCCCTCTGTACCTCAACCTCATTACCACAATCAACAGAACATGCTGGAGGGACAGGTTCATAACCCAGAAGACTGCTCATGCTATGGAATAGAGTTCCCATACATGTCAAGCAGAGCACCTCACTGGCCCTCTTTAAGAGAAGTCTTGATCAGTGGATGGGAAATGGAAAATTCACCCCGGGGATCACCCCAGTAGCTTTACTCGATAGAGGCACAAGGAATTAAGATCGGGTGGCATGATGCCAGGGTAATCCTGTGGGCTAGGCTTGTAAAGGCTCCAAGGCCATTAGCTTAGTACACACCTATGAACCTACCAATGCTTCTGTCCTCATAAATTGCACATGCTCAGTGTGAATTGAGCCTGCATTCGTTCTCCTTGCAGGAGAAACAATGTCTTTACGAGTTAAAGGGGGATTTGCAGCTTCTGATAAATGATTCTTCTTATTCATTGGTCTGCTGTCGTCAGACTATGAAAAAATATGTCCAGAGTTAAAATCCCGGATCTCCCTTAACAATTTTTTCTTTTTTTTTTTTTAGTCCAATAGACGTTTCTCATATAAATCCACATCTAAAAACAACTCATCTAATTTGTATTTAAAAGAGGCGAAGTCTGCATTATTGTTTAAACTCATAACATTTTTCAGGATATCCTTTCACAATTGTGCTTCTATAGTTGCAAAGTATTTTAGTAGTAGTGTAATATAACCAGCACTGACATCCAGATTATAGGTTTGCCATTCCCTTAATAAATCGGGAAGTGAGTTGCCATAAGTAGGCATTTTACAAATCCTTAGACCTGTTGGGATTACCTTATGTTTTAGGCAAGCCTCTAAATGTAGCCTTTGCCACTGCAGTCTTTTGAAACAATAGAGGTTGTTTTCAGTGGAGCGAAATAGATGTAGAAAGTCATCATAGTTATCTGGTCTAGTGTCCTGGACCCATGAAGCAAAAGTGGAATTCACATCCATGGACAGCAAAGGGTTCAGTTCCGCTGCAAGTAGATGGTCTAACCGACCATTGAGTGAAGCTGCTTGATTTGCTTGCGGTGTGTAATCACAAACACCTGCTGCCATGCTGTCAAGTTGAAACGTAGGTAAAATAGCAAAAATAAGAGTAAATGTATGAATAAAATATATAAATCGGAACAAATGGCTGAAGGTGCGAACTGTCTTCTTTTAATAAAAATAATGAACGAAATAAAACAAGAGATAAGCGCTTTTGCACTTGACACAGTACTGCTTCAGATCTAATTAAAACACAGTTAAAGTCCCTTTTTATAGGGTTTAATGATACAGATCACGTGACTTCAATAAAAGTTTAATAGGAATGAACTCATGTAACCCTTTCCCTCTAGTTGCTTGTAAGATTGTCATCCATTTTGTTTCTAAGCATTCTGTCCATGTTCTTATATCATCTCCCCTACAACTAACATGATAATTTCCAACACCATAAATTTAAAACAATGAAAAAAAAATAAGACTTGGTGTGGAATTATTTTATAATGTAATCAGTTGCTGGTGGCTTAACCTTGAAGAATCTACAGTGCTAATCAGATATGCCATGCTATGATACAGCTGGTAGTACCTGTGTGTGTATATGTATATAGAGCACATTTTACAATAAATGAGGAAGTCTTCACATTTGTGTATACATTCCTTGTATACTGCAGCATATGTGATACTCTACATTGTATTGTTATCCTGTATAAAAACAGGAGCTTTTGTGATCATTGGCCAAATGTTGTAATAGTTTGGTGAAGGGTCAAAAAGCTGCTGCTGATGTTTTAAAAAATTTCTTTGTTTTCAAAATCTTAATGAAGGTCTTAATAGTGGTCTCTTGGCTTAAGAGAGATTACTGTTTATCCATGTGAAGAGCATCTAAAGAGGAGGCAGCAGTCAATAAACTCATAATTCAGAAAACAGAAATACAGCTGTTTGAACTACTGTTAGGGAAGGGAAGGTTTGTGTTGTGATTATTTGGTGGTTGATACTGGAAAAGTGAAACTGCAGAGAGACAGAACGGGTGGAATACCGTGAATTATAAGATTGTTTAATTGTTCCTGAGGGGTTTTATTTTGAGTGGTGGGATAGGAATGTTCTGTTTGTTGGACTGGCAAGTATACCTGAAAAGACTAAGACTGTCAGAGCAGGCAATCAATTTCTGTGACAGACAGATAGTATTGACCTTAAAACTTGCATGGATCCTATGATAATAATTAAAGGAAGAAATAAACATGCATACAAGTCAATAGTAAACAAAACCATAAGCCTGGCTAAAAAAGCACACATGCACTGCCTCCACCCAAGCAAACCCTGTCAACGAGTGTACTGCTGTGATCATGCGACAACTGGCCTTTTGTTTCACACACACTGTTTCAAGAAAAGATATGGGATAGCAGATTTTTGACAGTTGCCTGTGATGTTGCAAAGACATAATGACTACAGTCATGTATTTCAGTTTGCTGTTCTCGTTCAGTCACAGACCCTACCACCACCGGTCACCGTAATTATTAAAAGTAAAAAAAAAAAATAAAATAAATTCCAATGTCTCAGTGCCGTAGGCAGTGTTTACAGTTGTCATTGCCTACAGATGGTGGTATGTTTGGTGTTCTGTCAGCATAAATGGAATTACCTGCAAGAGAGAACATGTTTCTGACAGTAATGGCAACAAGAAGTGCTTACATTTCATAGAAACAAGACATGGATTGGCTAGCCATGTTTTGTTACTTAGTGAGATGGAGAGAGTAAACTGGTTACTGCTTTACTTTGTGTCATTCATTCTGTGATCTTTTTGAGTACTGGTAACCACTTTTTAATATTAGTCCTGACTGGGATAACATGGGTAACTGGAGAATGAAAACATGAAAGTCTTTGCTTTACTTCATTGCAGCATAAGCATTGCTAGCTTTAAAATTATAGACTTGTGCACAGATCAGTACATTTGAATGGAATTTTGGTCTGAAAATTACTTTAATGCTAATGCATATATGAGGTCGACTTAAATATGGGAAAAGCTAAGAAGGTTAAATGTCTAAGAAAAAATTACACAGGAACCACTGCTCTGGAGGATGTTTGCTGGCAAAAGACCCTTTAAGAAGATACATATATTGAGTTACTGGATGCATCATCTGATGCAGATAATTTACATTATTTATTGTGTATGCAGGAGAGGTCTTTAGTACCTTTTACATAATCCAAGAAGAAAGAAGTCCTCATGTCTCTCTACTCTTCCCTCATTAGACCAGTCATTGAGTATAATGCCCTATTTGGCATGTATCTCACTAAACACCTGCAACAGCTGGAAAGCCCGAAAAAGGACCTCACGAAGAGGATCCTAGGCCTTGGACACATGTTCTGCATGGACAGACTCAAAAAATTCCAGATTTTCTCTGTCTCATATAGTCTATTAAGAGGTGACCTCTGCTTGGCTTACAAAGCCATGTCTGACTTAGCCCAGTTAGAAAGGTTACACCTAAAGAACTCCCAATCCCTCCGCACCACATGCTCCAGGGACCTCAACCTCATTACCACAACCGACAGAACATGCTGGAGGGACAGGTACATAACCTAGAGACTGCCCATGCTATGGAATACACTTCCATTACATGTCAAACAGAGTACCTCACTGGCTCTTTTCAAGAGAAATCTTGATGAGTGGATGGGAAATAGAAAGTTCACCCCTGGGGATCACTCCAGTTGTTCAACTTGATAAGAGACACTGGGAACTAATGGTGGCGTGATCCCAGGGCACCTCTATGGGCTAGGCTTGTAAAAGGCTCCAGGGCAATTGGCCTAGTACACACCTATGAACCTAAATGAGTGAGTGAGTGGGTCCAAAAGACCCTATCACAACTGGAGCCAAAAACACAACAGTTATGGCTCCCTTTGAAATGTCGTCACTCGACCAAAAATACAGGAGAAAAGTGAATCTCAAAAATTGCTCTTCTCCTTAAAACTTCTTGTAGAGGGGGACAAGCCCCCTCCCCATGCACCCCCACACCCTCCAAACTTGTATGTACTGACTCTGAGATTGCCATATCTCGGAGAAAAGGAAATATTCTGAGAAATGATATCTCGGACTTAGTATATGCAAGTCTGCTCTTTTGGCCATTCATTCCATGCGTTTTGTGTGTCAGCATTTCAAAAGGTTATCATCAGTTACATATAGCTGTTGAATATGAAGAGCAATTTAAAATACACAGAGTATTTACTATATGTATGTATATATATGGATCACCTTTAAAACCTCGAAACCGCGTTTGCCCGACACACTAATGACCGACACGAAAAGACCGACAACAAAAAACACCGAAAACCATTACACCAACACACTACACGTAAACAACACAGTACACTACATAACATATGCACTATCCCTAACCCAAACCCTAACCCTAAGGTCCGACACTCACACACTTACCCTACCTGCACCCTAACCCTAACTCACTTACCCACCCCTAAACCCACAGTCCCTCACTATCGCACACACACCCTACCTGCACCCTAACCCTAACTCACTTAACCCACCCCTAACCCACAGTCCCTCACCATCGCGCACGCACCCTACCTGCACCCTAACCCTAACTCACTTAACCCACCCCTAACCCACAGTCCCTCACCATCGCACACACACCCTACCTGCACCCTAACCCTAACTCACTTAACCCACCCTAACCCACAGTCCCTCACCATCGCACACACACCCTACCTGCACCCTAACCCTAACTCACTTAACCCACCCCTAACCCACAGTCCCTCACTATCGCACACTTACCTGTCCGCTCCCTAACACTAAATCCCTCACTCGATCGCACACTTACCGAGTCCGTCGGGTTCTCACCTTGTCGGTCATCTGCGTTGTCGGTATTCTCGTCCCGTCGGATTCCGTGTCGGGCAAACGCGATTTCGAGATTTTAAAGGTGACCCATATATATATATATATATATATATATATATATATATATATATATATATATATAGTAAAGTGCAACATCAAAACAACAAAACTGTAAACAATAACATCAGTTGGATATGTACAGATATACAAACTGTAAGTAGCAGATTGTGTACAGATTTTAACTAGTCATTAATGACAGATATAAATTGTTTGATTAGATGACATTGCATGGAATTCAGTGGAACACGTCAATCTAATTTAGTAAAATGTGCACTTGTATTTCTGTTAAATACTTGACTTGGCTTCTACATCTCATCTGACTCTAGTTACTCCTCTGATGCTTACAGGCCATTGTGTTACCAGCTGCTACCTCTGTCAACTGGATTTGAAGCCAGACAGTGTTTCTTGTGCCAACAGTCCCTTCCATTTATGCCCACAATATATTGCTGATAATGACCTTCCCCACTATAAACATTTGTCAGTGATGCTGAAATGCACAGCATTTTAACCATATTCATAGCTTAACATATTTCAGAGGACAAGAACAGGTTAATGTTTTTTGTCACCCTGCAGATGACAGTCAGTTATTTTTTTTCCACGCCATGTCCTCATCTTAAAGGTCTTGTCAAACCTGAATAGCCACCCCTGGACCAACTGACCCAATTTTTGGGACCAGTCAACAGATCAGGACACCTAAGGCAGTGTCGTACTGCTGCCAAGGAGCGTTTTTTGCCACCTCCTGCACCACCAAGTAACGCCATGTAGATGGGGCATACAATGGATGTTAGTGCTGCATCACCCCTCACTACTGCAAGGGCAGTAGCACAGACACAAGAACGGATTAATTTAGAAAATGCTGCTGAAAAGAGAGAAAAATTATTCCCAAATGTATGAATCAGAAAGACACAAAATATAACTAAGTTTGCAATGCTTTGTCTTTGTCAGTGAAGTAGCCCGATGTGGCAACAGATTAACCTAAGCTGTCCCAGTTGGGGTAAGGTAGACATGATGGAACTAACGTTGGCAAAAGAGTTTAACAGTTGCCTGAATGTTAAAAGTGGTTATGATCCACAAGATGCAGAAAAATGCTCTGCCTCTTTTTGTTGGGACATTGGACTGTTATGATACGTTGGCTAATGGGCAAATGGTGGAGTGGTAAGATCACTGACTTGTTGCTCCAGATTCTCTGGTTCAAGCCTGACCTGTACTCTTTCTGTGTAGAGTTTTACATGTTATCTGTGTCTCTACGTGGATTTTATCCAGGTACTCCATTTTCCTCCCAGAACTATGCTTGTTAATTGGCTGTTGTAAGCTGGTCATTGATGCATTGTCTTTAATATTGCAGTTTTGGCTTTGGACATGGCTGAAAAGTGTCTGAAAAGGACCAGCTCAATGGCCTGGTTAATAGACAAAAATTTTGTAAGATATGGAACCCCCTTTTATGTTGCTGCTGCTTTCTATAGTTTGACTGCCCCTCCTATGGAACAGGCTTCCCATCCACGTGAAGTTGAGTTACTCAATTACCCAGTTTAAGCGCAACCTAGACCAGTTGATGGGGGATAGGAAATTTTACACCGGGCCTGATACCCATGTCCCATATTGATAGAGGTATCTTATAAATGCCGGGCTCTCAACAGGATTTCATTATTCTTTTAGGGAAAACTTTGCTAGGCTTAGAAAGGCCCCTTGGGTCATTAGCCTAGTAACAGTCTATGAATGTATAACGCACACCATATAGGACTCTCTAGGTCCCTTCATATGCCATCACACAGGCTAGAGGTAATTATTCCAAGTCCTCAGACTTCAGAAGATATGGATGGTAAAGAAGATGGAGATTTTAAAGTGAGGATGAGTCTGCTACATTGACTTTTCCCTATGCAGAATTGTCTCTTTGCATGCCAACAGCTAAGTCATGCAGAACACTGACTGATGTGAGTCTGACAGCCAGATAGTGCACTTTGAGTTCACTGACAACATTAGTATTAATATCGAATTGCCAGAGTTCTCCATCTCCATTAGAATGCTTCCAAAAATGTTATGTGAATGACATGGATGGCGGTCAAGGTATCCTGTCAGTAGTCATCTCTGCTGAAATTAGCAGGTATGCAGCACACATGTTGAGTGCTTAGGTTCATAGGTTAAAACTCTGCTGTCAATCTGCAGACTATTACAAGCCTAGTCAATAACCAGACGCCAGAACTGAAACTTGCATCTTGTATCTGCTAGGTAAAGACCTTAACCATTATGCCAACCCGTCCACAATGCTGGGTGTGGTATTCCACATATTTTGGAAGCTACTATCGTCCAAATCATATGCATTAGTGGGTATAATCATTTTAATTGGAATAATTAAGAAAACACCAATTCTGGACCACTGGTTCAGCAAGCCACTGCTCTTGACACCAAGCTTTTGACATTTCAAGCAGAGGTTACTTCCTGCAGAACGTGAATTCCTATGTTTTAAAAATGGCCTTTTCTCCACAATCAACCCAGTTATACATTTTCTCAGAAGAATTTCCATAGTTTGCATACTAGCAGGACATGCCTATAGGTCATCCATTTTTTCCTTTTTTCTAAAAATCAAATGTACATATTTGTCCATTTACTGCGACCAAAAGGCAACAGCCAGGGAGAGTGGAACAAGGTAATTTTGCCCTGTACTTGGAGAGTGGGGGTGGGTGGGGGGGTTCTGTGGAGTGATTGGAAGTTGCACCGTCATCCATAGAGAGAGTCATTTTGTTGCTGAATATTCTGTTCTCATTCAAAACTGCACAGTAGAATAATAAACATATAAAGAACTGAAATGTCGGGTAAGGTAGTTCATTGAAACAAAATTCTAGCACCTCAGCAAAGCCTTTCAAATGGAATGAAATGCAGTTTATAATTACTACTAATTGTTTATATTTAAAGTAACCAGTGAACAAAAAAAAAATCTGTTAAACTTATTTGGATGTTTTTCTTTATCTTTCCAGAAAAGTGATTTTCCTTCCCTGTAATCCAACACCAAAGAATGCAGACTCCCTCTGCTCTTGAGTCTGAAGACTCCTTGCCTACCTAATTCTGTAAGCCATACTAATTATCCCCCTTTCTTTGTCTGTCTGTTCTCTATTACAACATGTATTCATTAGAGAGGGCCACTCACTTCACTCTTTTGCTCGCTCTCTCTTTGTATTGTCCTGTTACTTACTCCATGCCAAAAGATCCTATCCCTATCACATACTCCAAACAATTATTTTGCTTTATGGCATTTACTCCAAATACCTTGGTTCCGTGGCTAATTTCCTCCATTTACTTCCTGATGTTTCTTGCCCACCCTGTATCCCTTTTTTTTGGGAACCCAGGCATCAAATGTCCTTATACCATCCCCTCGCTAGCTCATTTTGCAGTATACCATCTGCAGCTTATGTTCTCCATATTTGATCCCCCCCACGCCTGAATGTATGCTTTCAGTTGCAAAAAAAATCATCAAAAAATAGGTATATTATACAGAGTGTAAACCTACCTAAAAGACATGGCCAAAAGATACATAGCTTCTACTTTCTTACAGCCGTCTCTCCTCTGTGCTGCCCTTATCTTCAGTAAATTTCAAGTTTCACAACTAAACAACGTTGTATTAAAATCTCCAAAATGCAGTGAACTATAACAATAAAAGACATCGGTGTGTAACCCTCCGAGAATTAAAATGGTTAAAACTACCACAACACTTAGCTCTTTCTCAGCTAACTACAGTACACAGACCTCTGTAAGCCAGAAAATTGTCCAGCCTTTAATACAGCACTACTCCCCACTGTAATTTTACGCCCTAGAGAAAAATCACTGTAATCAAATCATTGAATGCTGCAGATGACTCTCTCTATTCAAAAAGTATAACTGATCTATGGAACCACACCCTACAACCACTAAAATCCAGTCAGAATGAAAACTCATTTGAAATGCAATTACCCCTTCACCTATCAACTCAGTGGATCTGCTGTTGTACATCTCCAGGATAAATGTCAGTGTTATCTTCAGGTTGTCATATCATCAAACTTTTCTCTTCATTTAGAATCCTATAACCCACAATCAGCCTTTACTAATACATGAATAGTTTTACTAGAGTCTCTGAGCTACACACATTAATTTGTGACAGCCTCACTCCCACATACGTACTTCTAATGTAAACCTTATGATAGCCATATTAAATTGTGGGTCTATATTATAAGAACGAAAGCACTGAATTGCGAATGCTCTAAAGATCGAAAATGCCAGACCTCGAACTCTATTGTGGGGGGCTGCATCTCCCACACCCCCCACTAAATACATATACCAACTCCGAGCTCACACTACAGTGAGGAAAGGGCAAATATTCCAATCTTTACTGTACTGCGATCTCACAAACGGCAAATGAAGTTATTCCGTTTTTGTTTTTCTTGCTATAATTTATCTTATGGTTGATCTGCCTTGCTAACACATGGAATCAAGGGGACAAAAATATTTTTCACTGCCTGTGTCTTAACTGTCCAGATCCATCATCAATAACCCCTTTTTTAATGGATTATCTTATGCTTAGATTCCTTCTGATCTCCTTTGCCGCTACTTATGAGTCATTCTAAGTCATATTTCTAGGTACTTGCCCCCAAAGGTAAGGGAATTGCTACACTAGTTAATGTGTGAGCTCACAGTTTTCAGATGAGACTTTTTAACCCAAAAGCTTGGAACTGTCTCAAAATATTCCACATCACATGACCATTGCATTCTGGATTTGTTGGATATATTATGTCTCCTGCAAGCAATGTTATTCTTAACAGTGTCCCCAAATATTAATAGCTTTGAATGTTTGCACCTCTTATTTTCATTCGTAATAGCTTTCTGTATGTTTCAGATGATAATTGGGAAGAGGGCATCACTGCTTTTTTTTCCCCCTCAAGGCAAATTCAATTCATCAGTCTCTCACTTCACCCTCGTGTCTGACCCTCTATACATCTTCTTTATGATTTCAATAGGAAACACAAATTCAGTCATTCTCTATTTGCCATTTCAAATTCTTCCTCTGTATCCAGGCTTCAGAATAATTTTTTATTTTTCTGAATCCTGAGTTCTTTTAATGCTGTCAGATGTCTACTTCAAATGTTTACTTTCTTTATACAGATCCACACTGACCGAGGACTGTCAATTCTGGCAACACTGTTGCTGTTGCTAACCTTTTTTCCTAAAATAAACCTTATCTACCTTGTAGTCATGATTTTAATATTGAAATCGGTGTAAGCAAAGCAGGATTTTTATTTCATACGTTTCTTAACTGGATAATCCCACTGGAAGCAACTTTCCCTTTTCAGGGGCAACTCAGAAGCACTGTTTGGTAAAATAACTTGCTCACATTTACACACTAGGCAAATGGAGGTGGAAGGTGTCAAATCTTATACTCTGGGCTTCAGTAAGTAGCTCATTAACAGTTGAGAGCCTACTACAGTGTAAACCTGGAGACTTACCTGTAGCCCAAGACCATTCTCCATTCTCTCTATTTATGGCTAACTGTTCAACCTCTAACTCCAGCACTTTTAGCAAGCCCAGGATCTGATGTCAATCTTCATTTTATCGTTGACAGTTGGGTTTGGTTCTGATATCAGAACCAACTCTGCTGTTACTACAGATCGCGCCAGCCAAAAGCTCTCGAGCTTCACGTCTACCCACAATCCTTCTCTCTCTGTTACCTGAGATCTCATTTGCCACTTTCTGAAACAGTTGCATTTAGCTACTGCTCTCGTGCTTTAGTGGGTTTAGGTAAATTTTTTTTGTCTTTTAGTTTTTTCCATTTTAAATTTTTCCTTACACTTGGTGTAAACTTTTAAAAAGTGTCACTGTTGATGCACAAAAAAAAAAGTGCAAAGGGAAAAATGTATTTCCCTCTATCAGTGTTGATACTTCCCCTCCCCTCTCTCTTGTAGCTCTTATCTCTTTTCTGTACATGCTTGTGTACTTCTCCGGCTGTCATTGCGAATAGTCTTTTTCCCCCTATTTCCTTTAAAAAATATATATATATTATGTATATCTTTTTTAAATCTTCTCTTTCCTTTGCCAGTTATTTCTGTATCTGTAGTGTGAGTTTAATTGGCTTTTTTCTAGCCTCTTCTACTCCTGTGGACATGGCTGATAATGGTAAGGGCCCCTCTAGCTTTACAAAATGCCAGACGTGCAGCCATAAAATACCTTTGTTGGATTTTTATTCTCTTTGCGTACATTGTCTCGGCCCACTCAATTTACAGGAAGACCGCAGCATTTGTCATGCCTTTAGCCACCGAACCTTTGTGGAAAGGGGAAAATAAGCTCATTTTAAAGGGTTTACTTCCCTCAGTTTTTAGCAAAGCCTTGCCTTCTGTAGACAAAGCAAAAACAGGCATTTCATCTCCTTCAGTCTTATCTTCTGTGGACAAAAGAAAAGTCTTTGTGTTCCAGCCTCCTCGTCTGTTCCGAAAGCAAAAAAATTGAAACACTGTTCCGAAAGGATCAATGGAACCGCAGGCCTCTGCTGCTGACATCTACACCGGCGCCAGTTTTACTTCAAGCTCCTTGACATCGAAGGCCTTGGTGCAGGAAATCACTACTGCTTCACCTGCTATGACCAAGGACATATTGCCTAGAACTGTCTGTTCACCTTCTATTGACCCTTTTGCTGGGGAACTCCAAAGTCCCCTTCTACTTTGTTGGTCTGCTTCACCAAAAGTCTTTCTGAACTCGACATGGAGAGGGTAGTGAATAAAAGTCTATGGGCTAGAGAGCTTTCAGGCCCCCTTTTGGTTCCCACCCCCTCTGGTCATGGAACATAATCTTCTTTTCTTTTACCATGCTCCAGATCCCCTGGCGCCATCTATATCCGTTCCAGAGTTATTCAATTCTTCGGAACCAGTAGTTACCCTGAGCTCCTTGGTGGCTTCAGAACTGAAGACCTCCCAGAGCCGTAGCTACCCTGTCAGTTCCAGGGCAGGTCTGGACTCCAGGTTTTTCGGAGCCATCCCTGCTCCTCATTGCTTTGACTGGAGTTAGTTTGGCACCAGCTTCTGTCTTGAGGGTTGGTTCTTCGAAGCTGGGAGTGACCCCGGTCCCGAGGCAGTCTATCTTGGTTCCGGGCTCCCTTCCCTCTTCGGGGGGGGGGGCAGCCTTTGAGGCTATGGAGATAGCCCTCTCACTTAGTGACTCAGCCAGTGCCTTCTCCCTCGGAGCAGGTACCCCCCCTCTAGCTTGATGTATTCCTCCTGCCTCTCCAGTGGAACATAGGGTGCCAAAGTCTCAGATTTCACAGGCCCAAGTTCTGTCATCTTCCGATACCTCTCCAGATTATTCCCCTGAGGGGGGCCCTCAGAAGAAGTGCAAGAGGAAGCACTTGGACCCCCCCAGGAATCTGTTACCAAGGACGTTACGGGGTTGGGAGGATGGCCTAATGGTTAAGGTATTTGCCTTACAAACACAAGGTACAGGGTTTGAATCTAACAGGAGATAATTGGCTAGGCTAAAAATAGCTCGCAAGGGCAGTTAGCCTAGTACTAACCTATGAACCTATGAACATGGATTTTGATGAGGGGGAAGGGTCCCCATGGTCACCGCCTGAAGATGTTTCATTTGGAGACATCTTAGATATTTTAAAACAGAGGGGTTGCTAAATGTCCCTAAACCCGGCCTCTGAGGAATCTGTTTATCTCCAGGCTTTCAGCACCTGCCCATCTACCTCTTGGATGACCCCACCCACTGATAAACTCCTTCAGTTGATTTCACAGTGGGCTTGGAAGGCTCCAGACACCATTGAGCCCATCCTTAAAAGACCTGATAAAATACTGTCTGTCCCTGAGGATAAATGGTTCTGGGCCAAGAGATTATTTGTGGTCATAGCAGCTGCCGCTAAAAAGGAACTTTCTGAGGAGGGTTCCTTTGTCTGTACGCCCAACAGGGAGTCTTGGGCTAGGAACAGATTTTGGAAGCATGTCTACACTTCATCGACCTTCCATTATAAGGTCCTTGATCATCTTGGCACATTTCACCAGACTCCAATGGGATCTGATAAAGGAATTGTCAGACACCCTGGTGGGAACTGTAGCTGAGGAAGTCTGAGGAAGTGGCTTCCCAGCTAGCTACCTTGGAGGCTGTGTCTAATATGTTCATGAAGCTAATTGCATATACAGCTTAAGGTACTTCCAGCATAGTGGGTACAGGTATAGCCATAACGAGAAACTCCTGGATGCACTTATGTGACTTTGCGGAACCATCCAAGTCTTCTTTCAGCAATGCTGCTTTTGACTGACATCCTTGTTTGCCCCTAAAGTGAGAGAGACTTTCTCCAGGTGGGAGAGAGATGTTAAGATCCTTTCTGCTGTGGGCGTATATTTTTCCACCCCCCCCACCCCCCACCCCCAGGTCATTTTCTAGGAACCAAAGGACTGGTGGAAAAATGTGGTTAAAACATCCCAGGGGGCTTTCCAAGACACGTAGAGGGAGTTCCCCCAGGGGCAGGGGACCAAAACAGACCACCATCCTAGCAGCAGAGGTGGTCTGCAAAACCAGGGTTTCAATGATTCCTTCCCAGGGAAGCTCTTTCATAGCTCCTGAAGGGAGGCCCAATTTTTGTGTAGAGGCAGTTTGGGGGGGGACGCTTGTCCTACCACCTAAATGCCTGGCTAAATATAGCAACGGATTGTATCTGGAGGCTATATCATTCCCTTTTCTCATTCTCCCCTGTACACAAGAAAATCCCCGGTGTTCCACCCAATCAGAGGGATTCAGCAGTGCAAGAAATTCAAAAACTGCTGGACAAAAGAGTCATCCAGGAAGTCCTGCCAAACCAGAAAGGATCTGGGACCTACACGAGATTCTTTTTAATGCCAAAAAAAGACAGGGGACTGGAGACAGATTTTTCGATCTCAGTGTGCTGAACAATTGGTTCAGCAAAAAAATTTCCGGATGGTCATGAGTACAGTCAATTCTTCCTTTTTCTGATGAAAGTCTGGATGTGCTTGATAGATCTCCAGGATGCATATTGCCACATAAAAATAGACAAACACTCCAGGAAATTCCTTCGCTTCCATCTGGGA